>NC_057814.1:357847910-357856478 GCF_018294505.1 Triticum aestivum
TCGACCGTAGGAGGTCCATTTCCTCCTTTTTGTGGTACGCCACACCCCTCCCGATCAACAGGACCCTGTTCCGGACGTAGGAGGTCCGTTTCCTCCGTTCTGCGGTACGCCAGGCCTCGTTTCCATCGCCTGTTCCGTCCAAGCCCTCCCGATGAACACGACCACGCATTCCGTTCCGACCCAGCCGGTTGGCTCCCACGCGTTCCGTTGCGTCCCGATGAACACGACGCATTCCGTTGCCTCCCGATGAACGCAACGCATTCCGTTGCCTCCCCATGAACACGACGCATTCCGTTGCCTCCCCATGAACACGATGCATTCCGTTGCCTCCCCATGACCACGACGACGACGCAGTTTCTCCGTTCCGACCCAGCCATGTACACGAGCACTGGCCGTACATATGCGCGAGTAGGCGTTCGAGACCCTGCCCGTATTGTCACGACCGGGTTCTCGGGATATTAATTTCCCAGAAAACGGCCGTTGTGCTCACCAGCCCCAGGATTACTGTTAGCTGATGAGGCACCAACTTGATACAAGAATTCCAAGCGAAGCACAAAAATATGTAGTACAAGACCATTGTGGCCTAGGGGTACAACACTTGGTTTCTAGTGGTTGATGGCGGAAGCGGTTTGTGGTTCATCTGCGTCTATGGGACTCCATTTCCCACAAGAACAGCTGACCAGGGTAACTCCTATCTTCGCGAGGCTGCTATCACCTTTACAAGGGTTCCGGGGCTGTCGGCGAAATGCTCTCTCCACGCAAGAAATCTGGCCAAGACAATAGCCAGGGACAAGCCAGTGAGTACGTTTGAATGTACTCGCAAACATTATGAACACGGGTATAATATAACAAGGGGGTAATCATGCTCCAAAATATTTTATGACCACAACGTCTATCACGAAATAAACGAAATCCATGATGCTCGCAAGCAGGTAAAATATGAGCATGCAATACGGGAGTAGAAATAGAATGCGCTGATTGAGTGTCTGGAATGACTCCTCGAAAGGGTGCAAATAAAATAACAATGCCGCAGTCGGGCGTCTGAGCGACACCACATAAAGGGCTTATAAAGAATAATTAAATAACAAGCATGCCGCAGTCGGGCGTCTGAGCGACACCACATAATGGGCTTATAAAGATTAATTAAATAACAAGCATGCCGCAGTCGGGCGTCTGAGCGACACCATATAAAGGGCTTATAAAGGATAAATAACTAACAAGCATGCCGCAGTCGGGCGTCTGAGCGACACCACATAAAGGGCTTATAAAGGATAAATAAATAACAAGCATGCCGCAGTCAGGCGTCTGAGCGACACCACAGAGAGGGCTTATATAAGAATAATCACAGTGAATATCCAGGAGGTAGAACCGTCCCAGGGATACTCAATAATTCAAATAATGTAAAGGTTAGTCCATAATAATAATAAACATAATCCTCATATGTCATAGGTCATAATCAAAGTTCTAGTCTAGCCGTTTCTTCATCCAAAGACCGTTACCATGATCCAGTTTAGCCGTTTCTCCATCCGAATACTCTAAGTGGGGAGGCTACAACCTCGACGTAGCATGGGATCAAATTTATATCGCGCGCTCTAAGGGGTGCCCCCCTCTCGGTCCCAACCGGAAACACCCATGCCCCCGGACCAGGTGGCATGCCTACCGGATGCATCCGGTATCTTCCACCATGGCCTCTCTGTACGGTGTGTGCTTTGGTAAGGGGTTGACAACTTACTGAACCATACCCTACCTGCGGCAGGGACAAGTGGTAGTACCAAACAAGTAGGGGAAAATTACTGAACGGGACTCGACCCACGACTGACTTAGGTGGTCCAAGTATTCTCTGAATGGTTAGCATAACCAAAATGTTTCCATTAACAGACAGAAGCACTGCTCATCAAACCTCATCATGCCATACCGGACACACTCGTCTGGACGAGGAACTAGGGACAAGCTCGTGTCTACCCAAGACCACGACTCTCCTGGCTTCCTGCCGGTATGCATGAAAAGCTCGCGAGGATGATTACTATTACCAGCATATCCATACTAACAGTAAAGCATCTCCAATACGCACTTATGCGTGTGACTGAATCGATACATAGAAATAACGCATGCTCCAAGTCAAAGTGGTGTTGTAACTGTATCAAAAACACCTCACGAAAATATTATGCCAGGGTTCAGAATGCTTGCCTTCAAGGGTATGCAAAGGGGGTGCACTTTTTGAAAGTTTTCTTCTCTCTCCATTTCCTATTTAGTAATTTTTTCAAATAACAAATATTTCAAAAACAGTACAAAAAGTTGTCCCAAATATTTTTGAAATAAATCTTAAAATAAACTAGATGAAATTTGAGAGAGGTAGGAAAAAGAATCAACTCATTTGGAGTTTTATTTTAAAAGATATAGCCAGTCAAAGTTCTGTTTTTAATAAAAACCAGAAAAAGAAATCATTTCGGGGGAGAATACGCTTTCGAAGCATAGGAGACGTACTCCGGGGTTTTATGCGGCCACTTGAACTCGCGGTGGCGGGGCTGGGTCACTGACAGTGGGTCCAGTGGGCCCACTGGTCAGGTTTGACTATTCCCCCCTCTCCCTCCTCTTCCTCTGCCCGAACGGGGCGGGACTCCGGCGATCGCCGTCGACGAACGGCAGCTCCCCACGGTATCCGAGGGCGGGGATGGTCCTGCCAAACCGGGGCGGTCCTCTCGGTGGTCGCTGGGTCGACGGTGGTGGGAGGAGTCGCCGGCGGCGAGCTCCGCGGCGGAGGGGGCTACGGGAGTGAAGGGGTTTTTGGGCTCCGGTGGTTTCCGACCGAGGCTGAGGCGCTGGCAGCTCCGCAAGAACAAGGGGAAGTGACTGGTGGCGCTGGATGGGCGAGGGAGTGCCTGGTTGCGACGAATGGCACTGGACGGCAGCGGCGGCCGAACCGGCTGGAGGTGGGGGAGATGGCCTCTTCCGGTCAATCCACGGCTAGGGGAGCTCTAGGGGGAAGGCCTGAGGTCGCCTGAGCGCTCGGAGGGGTTCGGGGCCTCCTTTTATAGGCGTTCAAGGCTGGTCCCGCGGCGTCCGAGGATAAGAACGCCGGCGACCGTCGCTCTGTAGCCGCAGGGCGATGTGGCGGCGACGAGCGCGTGCCGACGGGCTTCAGGATAAGCTCGAGCTGTTCACAGGGGCAGCTGGCGCGCGCGGGTGGCTTGGGCGGCGCCGTCCATGGCAGGAGCTCGCTGCCGACACCGGCGTGCCGCCAAAATCTCTGACGGCGGCGCTATAGGGCGCCAAGGGTGGCGTGGAGAGTGGGCGAGTGTAGTGCGCGGCTCTGCAGGCGAGCAAGGGCCAGGGGCGGGACGCGGCGAGGGCGGCAGTGCGACGCGGCGACTCGGTGCGCGCGCTTGCAAAACGTGCGCTCTGGGCGCGCTCAGAGCACGCACGGGACGTGCTCGACGAAATGCCAGGGCAGCCTAGGGTGCGAGAGGGAGGTTGGCAATTAACAGGACTAGGTTAGGAGTAGCTAGGATCTTAGTGGACAAGGTTGCTGGGTCAGAGGATCAAGTACACAGTGCAAACAAAAACTCATGTCAAAACAGACTGTGCACACCAAGTGTTCGACAGAATGCTAAGTGCATCTAGGCAACTCTTGGAGTGGCCAAAAATTCCAGATCAGGGTCTCCCTGGATGTAGGTGATGATGGCAAGGTCATTTGGGCAAAACCAGAAACTTGCTAGTGCAAGTTTTGCAAAACTTCAGTTTTGGACAGAAAGAAAAAGGTCTCATTGCATGCACTTAAAATCCTCCAATGGGTCCACTCTCCTGGACTTAAGGGTTTTGTAGGGAGGGCTACAAGCAGGGAAAAGCTCAGGGTCACTAGAGTAAAATAAAATAGGGTTGCAGTACAAATCACCAAACTGGACCAGAATGAAAAAGAGGTTGATTCACTCATTTTTTCAAAGAACAACACTGGGTTTTTGCATGAAGTTGAATTATATGCATCTACTGACTTCTCCAAACACTTGGAAGAATTTTTAAGGAAATATTTAAAGAGGTTGTAGTGCAAAAATGCCTACTGGACCAGATTTGAAAAGTTGATGTAGAACTCAAAATCTCCAATAACCAAAAGATATGTTTGCATAAAAGTGATGTGGAAACATCACATGACATTCCCAAATTTTGGTGGAAATTTTAAATGCATTTGTCAAATGGTTGCAGTGCAACAGAGACTCCAAATCCATGAAAAATCATTTTAAAAGAATAAAGCTCAGGGAAAAGCAAATCTTGCAATTAAACCCACTGATAAAGAATTGTTGCATAGAGAGAGTATACAAGTCCAATAATGTTTTTGGAAAGTTTCCACTTGAGGTAAAAACCCATAATATCAAAAGGGTAAATCTAGACAAATGGAAAAGTTTTATTTCCTGGCAAAATTTTAATTAATAAAACAAGGTCAAAATTTTGGGGTGTCACAACACTACCCCCCTTAAGAAAAATCTCGTCCTCGAGATTTGTTAAAAGCTGTTTTGAACAAACATTGCTCTTACCAACAGAAATCATTCAACTGTGCAAAAAAATGTGGCTATAGTGAGAGGGCAATAAGTGGTTTAAAACCAAAGTGTGGTATACTGGCGCTGCGTGGAAAAATCCATGGTCGGGGAAAACGAGATATTTCTACGAGGATACAGTAATTTAGAATAAATTCTAAATTACTAAGACACATTGGTCGTACCCGAGAGCACAGTGCTCTCTCTGGCTGACAGGTGGACCCGGGGCCCACTGTCGGCCTCTTCTTCTACCTCTGGTTCTCTCATCTCTCTCGCGTGCTCTCCCGCGCTTCCTCCACCGGCGATGCCTAGCGCGTAGGGCATCTAGGCCGTACTGCGGTAGTGCGCGGCGTGCTAGCTGCCGGTGCAGCATGCACTCACCTCGCGGGCCAGTGCACTGTCGGCACTGCTCGCGGACTCACCTCCGAACACCGGCGATCGAGCGACGAGTGGCGCTGGTGGACCTCGCCCACCGTACACCGATCTCGGGCTATAAAATGATCACGGTGCTCCTCTCTTCTTCCTCGCACCTGGCCTCGCTTCTACTTCTTCTTCCTTCTCCTCCATTGCTGTTAGCAGGAGCTCAAGACGAGGCTCTAATGGCGGAGGCGATGCCGGACTAGTACGTGGTCCTGGTGTGTGGAGGTTTGGCGACGTTGCTGGGGTTCTCCGTGCTCTTGTGCGCGATGATCCTGGATGATCGTCGTGATGCTGCCGCTCGAGTGTTAGCTCTTCGCGGTGGCAGCGATCATGAGGATTAGGCGCGTCATCGAGTGCTAACTGCTGTCGGTGTGCTGAGGCAACTCTCGCCCGAGTGATTACTCACAAATCTCTCTTATTGAGACTGTGGTGTCCTCGGGTGTGATCAGTTAGGCGCAAAAATGTGTACGAGGATTTGTAATTAGCGCACGAGGTCGAGTGGTTGTGGTTGTGAGTCTGCTGCTACGGTGCTGCGCGAATAAAAATCTATGTCGTGAAGATATATATACGCTGCAGCAACTTGGGGAAAGAAAACTCATTACAAAATTTTATCGCGAGTGAAAATTAGTTAAAACAAAATTAACAGTAGTAAAACTGCCCACATAAATGAAACCAAAAATCGGATCCATCGCACAAATTTTGGATACCACAAACAAGTTACAACATATAAATAAATACAGGATAATAAACACAGCGGTGACGTTTACAATAAAAACGGTAAACGGACAGGATCCTGTGAAAACGTCTCTGGTACTGGGGCGCACTCTTCTTCTATCGGGGGAAGCGGGTTGACCAGTCGATGAACGCGCCTCTCCTGGTCAGGCCTCAGTGGTCTGCCAATAGCGATCCGAGGATTTAAATTAGCGAGGCTCTGGAGATAACCCATTACCCGCTGAGTCAAACGCTCCGGAGAGATAACGTACTGGGCAAGGTTGGCCAGTACTGGATCTCTCTCAATTCGTCCACCGGGAAAAGATGCTACTTCTCTGGGTGCTGCACGACTCGGAAAATAATAATATCCTCGTTCGCTGGCATAGGGTACCGTGAATCGAAGACGAGCGAGTGCTTCGTACGAAGCAGCTTCTATGGCCATATGCGGAGTCGGCATGGATTTCCCCACGAAGGAAACTTCCGTTGGGTCTTGGTTTGGGTTTGGGTTTGAGGGAGGGATGTGCACCACTGCCCAATATTTCGAGGTGGATGGGGTGATCCTCGATTTGAGCAACTCGTACTGGGGTGGATGGATGGCACTCATGGTACTGCAGGTAAAATCCCACAATAATTTAACAAAACTACCCGGGGTTGCGTCTGGGGTTCTCAGATAAATACTGGGGGTCGGCATGGCAAAGAAATGGCTGTGAGGGTTGCGCACAAGGTGAGGGGTACTCGGCAAGGTCAAGAGGTGGCCTTTTATATAGCATTGGGGCTGGGTTATCTACCGGGGTGGAGGGTAACTGGTTGTCGATCCTGTTCTTGGGTCAAAGCCACAGATATACATATCTCATAAATGTGACGCATTATTGTGGGTGCCGACGGGTGTGGTTTTGGTAGCTGCGCCCGAAATTAGAAAAAAAACAACTGTACGTCAACGTACATATGCATAGCTACTACTCCAAAAACAGGGGCGCTCAAACAGACAACATTTAATAAAAGCGATATAAGATCACACCATTACAAAGCGTAGGGAAACTAAGGCTCGATACAACTCGAGCGCCTTAGTCTACTTTGTTAATGTCTAAGTGGGCTGGCCTTGCGGACGCCGAGGTTTCTCCACGGGTTTCACCGTCGGGACTTGCTGGTTGACGTTGAGGGGCTGCAGGGTCGGGGTAGTGGTGATGAACATCGCGGGGGTTGCTGGCCACAATCCTGTTGGAACGGGTTCCCAAAAGGCGACGAAGCGCTTCTGGGGACACCAAAGCACTCTGGTTGATGGCTGGGGCAAACCTCAAGGGCTCGATCGGTTGTCCGAACAACACGACTGGGTTGTCGGCGTCGGGCTCCATTTCTCCTCTCGTCGGGGCTCGGCGAACCAGTTCTCCATGAGCTGCGATCAGATCAAGGGTGACTTGATCGAACAGTTGCTCTAGTGCGCTTACATAGTGCACCAGATGCAATAGTGCAGGATCTGTCTCGTGATCTCCGTTGGCAACCTGGGGCGGCCTACCATACCCGTCACGACTGGGGTAGTAGTAGAACGAGCGACAGTTGACTCTGGGCGACAAGTGCCGGAGTTGAACTATAGCTTCTCGAGCTGCCAGTTGGATGGCTTGTGGCTCAAAGGAGGTTGTCCTTCCAGTGAACCTGTAGGGGCGTTCTGGCGACAGACCCCTACCATAGATGTGCACAGTGGCCCAGTACTGACGGCTCTCACAGTACATGGGTCCTTGGTACACAACATATTCAGGAGGCTCTTCTAATGCATAGGCATGGCGGGTGAGGTTTGCGAGCACGGTCACAAAACCTCCAAGGTTGGTTGCTGTGGTCTCATTGTGAACGATGGGGCCAGGCATCGTGGCTTGGTTTGGGAAAGAGGCTGTGTTGTGCTGGGTTGAGGCTAGCGTGCCCTTTTTATAGGAAAAGGGGACAGACTCTTCCTTCGCACGCTTGCGAATGAGACGTGTTAGGTGTCGGTCACTGGCGCGTGATCGATGGGCTAGGCTGATAGGTTGGGCACCGTCTGCCGAAAGGCGTCGCGTTACTGTGGGGCTATCTTATGCGAGAAGCTTGGCCGGGATTAGGTTAAGGTCTGGTGGTTTGGTTAACCTAGGTTTATTGACCTGGCTAAGATAGGATTAGCCAATGGTTAGCCTGGCTCTGATACCAAGTCTGTCACGACCGGTTTTTTTGGGATATTAATTTCCCAGAAAACGGCCTTTGTGCTCACCAGCCCCAGGATTACTGTTAGCTGATGAGGCATCAACTTGATACAAGAATTCCAAGCGAAGCACATAAATATGTAGTACAAGACCATTGTGGCCTAGGGGTACAACACTTGGTTTCTAGTGGTTGATGGCGGAAGCGGTTTGTGGTTCATTTGCGTCTATGGGACTCCATTTCCCACAAGAACAGCTGACCAGGGTAACTCCTATCTTCGCGAGGCTGTTATCACCTTTACAAGGATTCCGGGGCTGTCGGCGAAATGCTCTCTCCACGCAAGAAATCTGGCGAAGACAATAGCCAGGGACAAGCCAGTGAGTACGTTTGAATGTACTCGCAAACATTATGAACACGGGTATAATATAACAAGGGGGTAATCATGCTCCGAAATATTTTATGACCACAACGTCTATCACGAAATAAATGAAATCCATGATGCTCGCAAGCAGGTAAAATATGAGCATGCAATACGGGAGTAGAAATAGAATGCGCTGATTGAGTGTCTGGAATGACTCCTCGAAAGGGTGCAAATAAAATAACAATGCCGCAGTCGGGCGTCTGAGCGACACCACATAAAGGGCTTATAAAGAATAGTTAAATAACAAGCATGTCGCAGTCGGGCGTCTGAGCGACACTACATAAAGGGCTTATAAAGATTAATTAAATAACAAGCATGCCGCAGTCG
>NC_057814.1:357856842-357864212 GCF_018294505.1 Triticum aestivum
AGGATAAATAAATAACAAGCATGCCGCAGTCGGGCGTCTGAGCGACACCACATAAAGGGCTTATAGAGGATAAATAAATAACAAGCATGCCGCAGTCGGGCGTCTAAGCGACACCACAGAGAGGGCTTATATAAGAATAATCACAGTGAATATCCAGGAGGTAGAACCGTCCCAGGGATACTCAATAATTCAAATAATGTAAAGGTTAGTCCATAATAATAATAAACATAATCCTCATATGTCATAGGTCATAATCAAAGTTCTAGTCTAGCCGTTTCTCCATCCAAAGACCGTTACCATGATCCAGTTTAGCCGTTTCTCCATCTGAAAACCGTCACTAGACCCATCTCAGACTGAGTCCTTACCCATGAATATGGCTATCCGAATAGATATAACCTCTGCAGAGGGTGTACTCTTTACCCACGTGTAACGGATTTAATTTAGTCCATCGGGACTAATTCCGCCTATGGCCTTTTAATTGAAAACACGCCTGACCTGCACACACCAGCTTAACTTACCGGTGTCTGGAATCACCCACGACACCTGCCAAGCAAAACTCTAAGTGGGGAGGCTACAACCTCGACGTAGCATGGGATCAAATTTATATCGCGCGCTCTAAGGGGTGCCCCCCTCTCGGTCCCAACCGGAAACACCCATGCCCCCGGACCAGGTGGCATGCCTACCGGATGCATCCGGTATCTTCCACCATGGCCTCTCTATACGGTGTGTGCTTTGGTAAGGGGTTGACAACTTACTGAACCATACCCTACCTGCGGCAGGGACAAGTGGTAGTACCAAACAAGTAGGGGAAAATTACTGAACGGGACTCGACCCACGACCGACTTAGGTGGTCCAAGTATTCTCTGAATGGTTAGCATAACCAAAATGTTTCCATTAAAAGACAGAATCACTGCTCATCAAACCTCATCATGCCATACCGGACACACTAGTCTCGACGAGGAACTAGGGACAAGCTCGTGTCTACCCAAGACCACGACTCTCCCGGCTTCCTGCCGGTATGCATGAAAAGCTCGCGAGGATGATTACTATTACTAGCATATCCATACTAACAGTAAAGCATCTCCAATACGCACTTATGCGTGTGACTGAATCGATACATAGAAATAACGCATGCTCCAAGTCAAAGTGGTGTTGTAACTCTATCAAAAATACCTCACAAAAATATTATGCCAGGGTTCAGAATGCTTGCCTTCAAGAGTGTGCAAAGGGGGTGCACTTTTTGAAAGTTTTCTTCTCTCTCCATTTCCTATTTTGAAAAATATTCAAATAAAAAATATTTCAAAAACAGTACAAAAAGTTGTCCCAAATATTTTTGGAATAAATCTTAAAATAAACTAGATGAAATTTGAGAGAGGTAGGAAAAAGAATCAACTCATTTGGAGTTTTATTTTAAAAGATATAGCCAGTCAAAGTTTGGTCAAAGTTCTGTTTTTAATAAAAACCAGAAAAAGAAAACGTTTCGGGGGAGAATACGCATTCGAAGCATAGGAGACGTACTCCGGGGTTTTACGCGGCCACTTGAACTCGCGGTGGCGGGGCTGGGTCACTGACAGTGGGTCCAGCGGGCCCACTGGTCAGGATTGACTATTCCCCCCTCTCCCTCCTCTTCCTCTGCCTGAACGGGGCGCGACTCCGGCGATCGCCGTCGACGAACGGCAGCTCCCCACGGGTATCTGAGGCGAGGATGGACCTGCCAGACCAGGGCGGTCCTCTCGGTGGTCGCTGGGTCGATGGTGGTGGGAGGAGTCGCCGACGGCGAGCTCCGCGGCGGAGGGGGCTACGGGAGTGAAGGGGTTTTTTGGCTCCGGTGGTTCCCGATCGAGGCTGGCGCTGGGCAGGTCCGCGAGCACAAGGGGAAGTGAGTGGTGACGCTGGATGGGCGAGGGAATGCCTGGTTGCGACGAATGGCCCTAGACGGCAGCGGCGGCCGAACCGGCCGGAGGTGGGGGAGATGGCCTCTTCCGGTCAATCCACGGCTAGAGGAGCTCTAGGGGGAAGGCCTGAGGTCGCCTGAGCGCTCGGAGGGGTTCGGGGCCTCCTTTTATAGGCGTTCGAGGCTGGTCCCGCGGCGACCGAGGATAAGAACGCCGGCGGCCGTCGCTCTGTAGCCGCAGGGCGACGTGGCGGCGACGAGCGCGTGCCGACGGGCTTCAGGATAAGCTCGAGCTGTTCACAGGGGCAGCTGGCGCGCGCGGGTGGCTTGGGCGGCGCCGTCCATGGCAGGAGCTCGCTGCCGACGCCGGCGTGCCGCCAAAAGCTCTGACGGCGGCGCTATAGGGCGCCAAGGGTGGCGTGGAGAGTGGGCAAGTGTAGTGCGCGGCTCTGCAGGCGAGCAAGGCTCTTCTAATGCATAGGCATGGCGGCTGAGGTTTGCGAGCACGATCACAAAACCTCCAAGGTTGGTTGCTGTGGTCTCATTGTGAACGATGGGGCCAGGCATCATGGCTTGGTTTGGGAAAGAGGCTGTGCTGTGCTGGGTTGAGGCTAGCGTGCCCTTTTTATAGGAAAAGGGGACAGAGTCTTCCTTCGCACGCTTGCGAATGAGACGTGTTAGGTGTCGGTCACTGGCGCGTGATCGACGGGCTAGGCTGATAGGTTGGGCACCGTCTGCCGAAAGGCGTCGCGTTACTGTGGGGCTATCTTACGCGAGAAGCTTGGCCGGGATTAGGTTAAGGTCTGGTGGTTTGGTTAACCTAGGTTTATTGACCTGGCTAAGATAGGATTAGCCAATGGTCAGCCTGGCTCTGATACCAAGTCTGTCACGACCGGTTTTTTTGGGATATTAATTTCCCAGAAAACGGCCTTTGTGCTCACCAGCCCCAGGATTACTGTTAGCTGATGAGGCATCAACTTGATAAAAGAATTCCAAGCGAAGCACATAAATATGTAGTACAAGACCATTGTGGCCTAGGGGTACAACACTTGGTTTCTAGTGGTTGATGGCGGAAGCGGTTTGTGGTTCATCTGCGTCTATGGGACATCATTTCCCACAAGAACAGCTGAGCAGGGTAACTCCTATCTTCGCGAGGCTGTTATCACCTTTACAAGGGTTCCGGGGCTGTCGGCGAAATGCTCTCTCCACGCAAGAAATCTGGCCAAGACAATAGCCAGGGACAAGCCAGTGAGTACGTTTGAATGTACTCGCAAACATTATGAACACGGGTATAATATAACAAGGGGGTAATCATGCTCCGAAATATTTTATGACCACAACGTCTATCACGAAATAAACGAAATCCATGATGCTCGCAAGCAGGTAAAATATGAGCATGCAATACGGGAGTAGAAATAGAATGCGCTGATTGAGTGTCTGGAATGACTCCTCGAAAGGTGCAAATAAAATAACAATGCCGCAGTCGGGCGTCTGAGCGACACCACATAAAGGGCTTATAAAGAATAGTTAAATAACAAGCATGTCGCAGTCGGGCGTCTGAGCGACACCACATAAAGGGCTTATAAAGATTAATTAAATAACAAGCATGCCGCAGTCGGGCGTCTGAGCGACACCACATAAAGGGCTTATAAAGGATAAATAAATAACAAGCATGCCGCAGTCGGGCGTCTGAGCGACACCACATAAAGGGCTTATAGAGGATAAATAAATAACAAGCATGCCGCAGTCGGGCGTCTAAGCGACACCACAGAGAGGGCTTATATAAGAATAATCACAGTGAATATCCAGGAGGTAGAACCGTCCCAGGGATACTCAATAATTCAAATAATGTAAAGGTTAGTCCATAATAATAATAAACATAATCCTCATATGTCATAGGTCATAATCAAAGTTCTAGTCTAGCCGTTTCTCCATCCAAAGACCGTTACCATGATCCAGTTTAGCCGTTTCTCCATCCGAAAACCATCACTAGACCCATCTCAGACTGAGTCCTTACCCATGAATATGGCTATCCGAATAGATATAACCTCTGCAGAGGGTGTACTCTTTACCCACGTGTAACGGATTTAATTTAGTCCATCGGGACTAATTCCGCCTATGGCCTTTTAATTGAAAACACGCCTGACCTGCACACACCAGCTTAACTTACCGGTGTCTGGAATCACCCACGACACCTGCCAAGCAAAACTCTAAGTGGGGAGGCTACAACCTCGACGTAGCATGGGATCAAATTTATATCGCACGCTCTAAGGGGTGCCCCCCTCTCGGTCCCAACCGGAAACACCCATGCCCCCGGACCAGGTGGCATGCCTACCGGATGCATCCGGTATCTTCCACCATGGCCTCTCTATACGGTGTGTGCTTTGGTAAGGGGTTGACAACTTACTAAACCATACCCTACCTGCGGCAGGGACAAGTGGTAGTACCAAACAAGTAGGGGAAAATTACTGAACGGGACTCGACCCACGACCGACTTAGGTGGTCCAAGTATTCTCTGAATGGTTAGCATAACCAAAATGTTTCCATTAAAAGACAGAATCACTGCTCATCAAACCTCATCATGCCATACCGGACACACTCGTCTCGACGAGGAACTAGGGACAAGCTCGTGTCTACCCAAGACCACGACTCTCCCGGCTTCCTGCCGGTATGCATGAAAAGCTCGCGAGGATGATTACTATTACTAGCATATCCATACTAACAGTAAAGCATCTCCAATACGCACTTATGCGTGTGACTGAATCGATACATAGAAATAACGCATGCTCCAAGTCAAAGTGGTGTTGTAACTGTATCAAAAACACCTCACGAAAATATTATGCCAGGGTTTAGAATGCTTGCCTTCAAGAGTATGCAAAGGGGGTGCACTTTTTGAAAGTTTTCTTCTCTCTCCATTTCCTATTTTGAAAAATATTCAAATAACAAATATTTCAAAAACAGTACAAAAAGTTGTCCCAAATATTTTTGGAATAAATCTTAAAATAAACTAGATGAAATTTGAGAGAGGTAGGAAAAAGAATCAACTCATTTGGAGTTTTATTTTAAAAGATATAGCCAGTCAAAGTTCTATTTTTAATAAAAACCAGAAAAAGAAAACGTTTCGGGGGAGAATACGCATTCGAAGCGTAGGAGACGTACTCCGGGGTTTTATGCGGCCACTTGAACTCGCGGTGGCGGGGCTGGGTCACTGACTGTGGGTCCGGCGGGCCCACTGGTCAGGTTTGACTATTCCCCCCTCTCCCTCCTCTTCCTCTGCCTGAACGGGGCGGGACTCCGGCGATCGCCGTCGACGAACGGCAGCTCCCCACAGGTGTCTGAGGCGAGGATGGACCTGCCAGACCAGGGCGGTCCTCTCGGTGGTCGCTGGGTCGATGGTGGTGGGAGGAGTCGCCGACGGCGAGCTCCGCGGCGGAGGGGGCTACGGGAGTGAAGGGGTTTTTGGGCTCCGGTGGTTTCTGATCGAGGCTGGCGCTGGGCAACTCCGCAAGAACAAGGGGAAGTGAGTGGTGACGCTGGATGGGCGAGGGAGTGCCTGGTTGCGACGAATGGCACTAGACGGCAGCGGCGGCCGAACCGGCCGGAGGTGGGGGAGATGGCCTCTTCCGGTCAATCCACGGCTAGAGGAGCTCTAGGGGGAAGGCCTGAGGTCGCCTGAGCGCTCGGAGGGGTTCGGGGCCTCCTTTTATAGGCGTTCGAGGCTGGTCCCGCGGCGGCCGAGGATAAGAACGCCGGCGACCGTCGCTCTGTAGCCGCAGGGCGACGTGGCGGCGACGAGCGCGTGCCGACGGGCTTCAGGATAAGCTCGAGCTATTCACAGGGGCAGCTGGCGCGCGCGGGTGGCTTATGCGGCGCCGTCCATGGCAGGAGCTCACTGCCGACGCCGGCGTGCCGCCAAAAGCTCTGACGGCGGCGCTATAGGGCGCCAAGGGTGGCGTGGAGAGTGGGCGAGTGTAGTGCGCGGCTCTGCAGGCGAGCAAGGGCCAGGGGTGGGACGCGGCGAGGGCGCCAGTGCGACGCGGCGACTCGGTGCGCGCACGTGCAAAACGTGCGTTCTGGGCGCGCCCAGAGCACGCACGGGACGTGCTCGACGAAATGCCAGGGCAGCCTAGGGTGCGAGAGGGAGGTTGGCAATTAACAGGACTAGGTTAGGAGTAGCTAGGATCTTAGTGGACAAGGTTGGTGGGTCAGAGGATCAAGTACACACTGCAAACAAAAACTCATGTCAAAACAGACTGTGCACACCAAGTGTTCGACAGAATGCTAAGTGCATCTAGGCAACTCTTGGAGTGGCCAAAAACTCCAGATCAGGGTCTCCCTGGATGTAGGTGATGATGGCAAGGTCATTTGGGCAAAACCAGAAACTTGCTAGTGCAAGTTTTGCAAAACTTCAGTTTTGGACAGAAAGAAAAAGGTCTCATTGCATGCACTTAAAATCCTCCAATGGGTCCACTCTCCTGGACTTAAGGGTTTTGTAGGGAGGGCTACAAGCAGGGAAAAGCTCAGGGTCACTAGAGTAAAATAAAATAGGGTTGCAGTACAAATCACCAAACTGGACCAGAATGAAAAAGAGGTTGATTCACTCAAATTTTTCACAGAACAACACTGGATTTTTGCATGAAGTTGAACTATATGCATCTACTGACATCTCCAAACACTTGGAAGAATTTTTAAGGAAATATTTAAAGAGGTTGTAGTGCAAAAATGCCTACTGGACCGGATTTGAAAAGTTGATGTAGAACTCAAAATCTCCAATAACCAAAAGATATGTTTGCATAAAAGTGATGTGGAAACATCACATGACATCCCCAAATTTTGGTGGAAATTTTAAATGCGTTTGTCAAATGGTTGCAATGCAACAGAGACTCCAAATCCATGAAAAATCATTTTAAAAGAATAAAGCTCAGGGAAAAGCAAATCTTGCAATTAAATCCACTGATAAAGAATTGTTTCATAGAGAGAGTATACAAGTCCAATAATATTTTTGGAAATTTTCCACTTGAGGTAAAAACCCATAATATCAAAAGGGTAAATCTAGACAAATGGAAAAGTTTTATTTCCTGGCAAAATTTTAATTAATAAAACAAGGTCAAAATTTTGGGGTGTCACACGTATGTACACATACGTGGCCGTATTTTCTTTCTTGCACCCTGGCCGCTGTACGTACGTGTACATGCTAAGTGCGCGCCTCTACTATGACACATGCGCGCCTCTACTACGACACGTGCGCGCCTCTACATCGACCAGTATGTACGTACACGTTCGCGACCAGAATGACAACGCTACGTACGCTTCGACCAGGTGGGTCCCGACTGTCAGGCACTTCCTTGCCTGCGAAGATGTAGCTGGTGGGTCCCAGCAGTCAGGGGGCGAATCGTTTTTTTTTCTTGGACGCACTTCCTTGTGTGCGAAGGTGTAGCTGCTGGGTCCCAGCAGTCAGGGGGGCGAATCGTTTTTT
>NC_057814.1:357864473-357875251 GCF_018294505.1 Triticum aestivum
CTTGCGTGCGAAGGTGTAGCTAGTGGGTCCCAGCTGTCGGGGGGCGAATCGTTTTTTTTGCGGACGCACTTCCTTGCGTGCGAAGATGTAGCTGGTGGGTCCCAGCAGTCAGGGGGCGAATCATTTTTTTCCCGGACGCACTTCCTTGCGTGCGAAGATGTAGCTCGTGGGTCCCAGTAGTCAGGGGGCGAATCATTTTTTCGCGAAATACGGTGGCCCGTCCGGTGGGTCCCCGCTGTCAGGTGGAGGCATAATTATTTTGCGCATAATAAGGAGGCACTTCCTTGCGGCTGCCGTGGACCCAGCTGTCAGCCTCTCCACGTACAGTCCATGTCCGATGGAAGTCGTTCCTTGACCACGCCGCGCCGAGAGCACCAGGGCGGTGGATGACGGCGAGGCCTAGGAAGGGGACGACGCGGAGCCGGGGAAGATGCGGCAGTGGATGCACACGCGGAGAGGAGTATGAGGGTTCACTGGTTCGGCTGCACTGCCGTCGCCGCAGAATAGCAGGGGGTGTGGGTGAGTGGAGGGATGGCCTGGCCAGCGGTGGGAGTAGTAGGGGCACTGAGGCCTCCGCGGCAGCACAGCTGGCCACGGGAGGCAGGAGCAGGCGGCACGACCGGTGCTGCTTTGGGCGGCTGGAGCAAGAAGACCAGAGGTTGAAGAAGCACGACGGCCGTTGGATGGACATCGTACGGTCACTGCAGCTAGAATCGTTTATATTGACTAAGTTGACAAAGCCCTTGGTACGTCAACTTAGTAGGCCCACATGTCAGTTTCCGAAACGGTGCGCCCCAGATGTCAGGGGGAGGAATCATTTTTTGGGCGGCTGAAGCTAGAATATCCGAGATTGAAGGAGAAGCACGGCATCTGTTGGATGGACATCCAACGGCCACTGCTGCTAGAACCGTGTGTTGACTATAAGTTGACAAAGCCTTGCATACGCGTCAACTCTGTTTTTTTAGGGGACGCGTCAACTTAGTATGGCCAGAAGTGTGTGGCAGAGAACTTATAGCCCATTTGAGATTTGTAAGAATGTGTAGCCCATTTTTGAATTCTAATGCAATTTATTATAGCCCATTTACAGTTTGTTAAAAGTACAGCCCATTTCAACCAACCGTTCAAACAGAATTCAATAAAATTTCCCACATTTTGACGGGATCCGAAATATTTTTATCCCGAAATTTCTAGTCAGATTAAATACAATTTCAATATAAATTTATATTACGTAAAAATCCAACGAAACATTGCGCTTGCAACAATTAATGAAATTAAAATTTTCAATATCCAAAAGCAATATTTTATAAAGTAATCACGTGTTTGGTGCATTTTTTATAGTTGCTGCCCAGTTTTTATAATTACATCCCATTTATTATTTCTTAAAGCCCATTTTCTTGCTAAGCCTGATGCATCCCTCCTAGGAAAGATTTGCAGCCCAGCGGGGCGGAAAATAACAACTAGACCTTGCCTGGGTATTCCTAAGAAAAAAGTATAGCTGGGCTAGCCATTTTTAGCTTGAAAAAAATTAATATCTGGGTTGGATATCTGGCCTGGGCTAGACGGGCCACAGCCCGCCCAGTTAATACCTGCAGCGATGTTTTCGTTGTTGTTCAGAGGAGAAAAATTAATATCTGGGCTAAACATCAAAAAACTCTGCAGTGCTCACACCTCAAAAACACAAATACTGCTCGAGCTGCTTGGTCCCAGCTGTCGGCCGCTTCTTGTGCAATTTCTCGTTTATTGACTACTACATAGGTTGACAATGGTGTGGGACCGTGATGTCAGGAAACCAGGCGGAAGCAAAATGAATTATAGTTATATATATGTAATAAGGAGGCACTTGCGTACGTGAGGCTATGGACCTGGTGGGTCCCCATTGTCATCCCCTCCAAGTAAAGTCATCTCCTCGCCCGCGCGCGCTTTCTGCCCGAAACAGTCAGCGCCGCCCGCCCTGCTTCCCGGTGCAGGCGATTGCTCCGCCTTCAAACGACACAAGTGCCGTCCGTCCGTCCATCTGCCGCCCACATTAATGATATGCGGTTGCCGAGGCGGCTACTCCGGCTCCACACATCCGTCCCTCCGCCCGCCCACCATTGCTATATAAACTGCTGCGCCGGCCATAGCCGTAGTCATCCGCATCCGTTCCCTTTCTCCTGTCCACACCACTACTGCCCACCATGGCTTCCTCGTGCTCCAACGCTCTTCGGGATGGGCGGACGACGGACCACAAGGAGATGGCAGCCATTGCTGCCGACCGGCTGGCCGGCAGGCAGGCAGAGGACGACGACGTCCCAATGGAGAACATGGTAGTCGACGATCCGGCGCCAACCCCCTCCTCTGCGCCATCCTCGCAGGTGCATTGCACCATGACCATCGGCGAGGCCCGTGCCCAATATATGGACAGGGTGAGGCAGATGCGTGAGGAGCAGTTCCGGGAGGCGCAGGCCGACGCCGCCTACAACCACCATCTCCTCCAGGAGCACCTGCAGGCAGAGGAGCAGATCGCCGCGGAGCGGGCGGAGTAGGAGGCGCTGCCTGACTCGTACCGCTCCGCCCGCAAGGGCCGCCTCGAGCGCTGGTGGTACCGCATGCGGGTGGCGGAGGCTGCGGCCGCCTACAAAGAGGCTAGCAAAGAGGGTGATGATGCGGGCGAGGCGCTGTTTGGCGAGACCTAGGACGAGGCAGAGGACAATGCCGGCTCCGACGAGTCCCCGCTCCGCTGGCGTCGACGAGGCCCTGCTCCGCCGAGGCCCCGCAGCACCAACAACGAGGCAAAGGACACCGCCGGCTCCGCCGAGGCCCCACCCCGCCAACAATGAGGCAGAGGACATCGCCGGCTCAGCCGAGGCCCGACCCTGCCGGCAACGTGGGGGAGGATTTCCACCGCTCCGCTGAGGCGCCGCCTGCCGGCAACGAGATAGAGGACATCGCCGGCTCCGCCGAGGCCCCGCCCCGCTGCCAACGAGGCCGCGCCACACAGAAAACGAGGAAGTGTAGAACATGGTAGGTCGCCGCCGGTCGGGTTCAAGTAAGGCCACCGCTGCTACCCTCCGGTTGAAGCCAAGCTAGGCGGGTTGACCATTGACGGCCGGTTAGCTTCTTGGCGGCGACGTGGAGTCGGAGAGCTGCGCTGGAGAAGAACGCTGCTTCTACTTAACGGCTGGTGCAGTTGGCTGACTGACACGTGGGCCCAATAGGCCACATGTCAGTTACGCAACTGCACCTACAGTTAAGTCACTGAAGCTTCTGTTCGGCTCAGCGGGACACAGGTGGGTAGCTTCAGTTAATTAATTATACCTCCAGTGCACCCCTTTTTAGTTGAAGAATGTATGAAATGTAATGAAATCCGGCATGTTTATATGAAATCCGACCGTGTATGAATGAATTTATTTTGATTAGTTCGAATTCCTGTATCACTGGCATTGGATGAACATGCAAAACAATACGTACTAGCATTATTCCCAGGGTGATCACCTCGTTTGCAGCAGATTCACATGTACTCCCTCCGGTCCTTTCTAGTCGTGCATAAAAGTTTTGTCTACAGTCAAAGTATCTCTACTTTGACCAATCTTATACAAAAAAGTATGCACTTTCACAATGTGCGAAGTAAAAAGGAACAGAAAGAGTACAAAGAGTTTGAGCAGCTTTTTAGCGTTTCTGTACATTGCAATCAAACTCACAGGCCTGGCAATTCATAGAGAACATTCAAAACAATCGATGATTATGCATCTCAGTGACTCACATGTCAGAGGCAATATTTACTGCACAACTAAAGAATAAAGAAAAAATTGATCGACGCTGCTGACAGCAAAGGGCGTCCCATTTGAAAATATCAAACGCATGTCTTGCTAAAATCAATGAGCAAAATTTGACAAGGTTGTCCCATTCCAAAATATCAAATGCCTACGATTGTGGAATGGGCAGGGTTTGCCATCAGTTCGGACATTGACATGGCACCTCGTGCTAAATAAACCAGCTGTTCTTTTTGTGCAGTTCCACCAAAATCAACCAAATTCGCGCGTAGCATGTATGATTTCGCCCTTATATCTTGCAACGCCTTGAACTTATCGGCACCTCCTTTCTTGTGGTGGAAATGAATGATTCGATGTATTCATGAACATTTTGTGCAGTTCCCATTGAAATCAAGCTAAGCACCCCTGTTTGCACAAATACAAAAAAGGGATTAATATAAAGCAAACTGTACTATGAATTGACAGCTTCAACAGGCACATACATGGTCCATGTAGAGCACACTTTTAGAAAAATGGAACTCACCAGAAAGAATCCTAGAAAATGGAGATTTGTCAGTCCTTCTGAGCTGAAGTTAGTTTGGTCTTGTGGGGAGTAATGTAACCATCCTTCAACTGCTCCTTCTGATGAGAAGATAGACAGGGCTTCTTCATCCTGGCATAATCGGAACTAGTCACTTCACGTACTCCATATTCTTCTTCAGAGGAAGATGATCCTGTTGTGCAAAGACAAGAGGACTACTAAATGCTAGCATCCCTGTTTGCTCGAAAAAAGGAAAGGAAATATTTAAAACAGCACAGATGAAGCACTTCTCAAGGACAATACCACTTTTTCATGACAGTGTCTAAACAGTAGCACAACACCAATAGAGATGACAAAGCTCAATCATATGGATGAAATCAGTGGGCGAGTACCAACCTTTGTCAGGAGGCTTATTGTGTAGAGCATACAGATCAAGCACTTCTCCGGAACCATCTATTGGTATCTACGGTGGTGGCCATGCTTACTATATACTACTCGATTAGTTTAATGTTTCCAACATCTTCTTGTGCAGTTCCACTAAAATATATGGTATCTTCAAAGAAGATCCCTATTTGCACAAGTAGAGATAATTACATATTACATTAAGAGTGGCATCAAATCAGTGGCAAAACAATTGCTCGTTCCAGCTATAGCAATAAATTAAGATGCAAAACTATATCATTACTTGTGTCATCACAGTTCCAGTGCTTCATTACAGCACCGGGAGTTGATTTTTGTTTTTCTTCCGCTTGTTCTTCCCCTTCATCTCTTGGTTCAATAACAGACAAGCTTCGCCTTCAATATAAGATTTGGCATGTCAATTAGGGAGCACAAGTATAGTACTAAACTTAATTTTCTGATGAAAGTGGCAAAATACAGGCCAGCAGTTGTGAAATATCCTTATCTTACCTCCATGGGATATTACATTGCACATACAGATTGGAAGTCTTGTCTCCATTTGTGCAGTTCACTAAAATCAAGCAACATTATCGTACAAGTAGCACAACATATGAAAGCACACTGCAGAATCATGTGAAAGAAGGCTAGTACTGATCTCTCATGATGCGGAATTCAAACAACTCACAAGAAGAAGATCTGAACCAAATTCGCCTTAACGGATAGGAAGTAAGATCTCCTCTTGTGTAGTTCCACTAAGATCAAGCAATCAAGCAACGTTGTCGGTGTGACATTTTGGTTGAACTGCATAAAACACTCTTAAAACAAAAGTGTTTTGTGCAGTGCAACAAGAGGTCACAATGGCAACGAGGTGAAGTAGATAACCCTATTTACACAGAGGTGCAAAGCAAACAATTAGTGGTCAATAACGGTGGATGACACAGAAGCCAACAAAAAGAATCATCTACCTTATCTAGATGGGAAAGAAAGCAAGACAGTAGCATTTCTCAAACGCTGGCATTGATTAATATTAACATAGAGATTATATTAACAATAAAATTCGTTAAACATGTAATTTGCTTTTAACTGTGGCATTGCATCAATTTTCCAACGACATTATTAGAGGGTGTTTGTTTACAGGGACATTTTGGTGTAGGGACTAAAAAAACTTCGTGTTAGTCCCATCTAAACCAAACAGGAGGGACTTTTAGGGACTAAAAGTGGGCATTTGGGACTAAAGAAAGAAGACCCCGAGGGAGTCTTTTTGGGACTTTTTCGAACAGTTGCCCCTGCCACGCATCGCTCCTTGTCTCTATTAGTTCATTACTAGGGGTAACATGGTATTTTAGCATGTCATTTAATAACCTCTAGTCCATGTTTAGTCCCTGGAACCAAGCAGGTAGGGACTAGGGAGTTTTTAACCAAACAGGGCCTTAGATTAACAACAGCTAATGAGTTGCACGGGACAGTGGACGCACCAGCACCATGTGCATCTACCGATGTACTGTGGTCATGCACAGTCTGTTGCAACAAAGAACAAACAACCAAGGAGCATATTTGTGTTGGTCCCAGTTTTGTTATCTTTAGACACCTTTCCCTATGTGAGCGCAGCAAATCTAGTCCTGCTCATACTCTACAGCCTTGTCCCTTCCTTTCCTTTTTGAACTAGTACTTTCGCCCCTTCCTTTCCTCTTTGAACCACGTCCTAGATTTATGCGATACAACTTTCCCCACTACTTTCCCCCATTCCTTTCTTCTTTGAACCACGTCCTAGATTCATGCTATACAACTTTCCCCTTCATTTCCTCTTTGAACCGCGTCCTAGATTCATGCTATATACAACTTTTCCCACTACTTTCCCCCACTCCTTTCCTCTTTGAACCACGTCCTAGATTCATGGTATACATGCAGCTAGAGCAATGCATGTGGAGTAAGTAAATTATACCTTAAGGCTCTTGGGGCGTGGTTCGGTGGGCGACGGGACAACGGCGAAGAAGAAGGGGTCGGAGGCCCTCCCGCGCCGCCGCTGGGTGGAATGTGAACAGCTGCGCCGGTAGTCCCTCGCCGATGGCGACAGCGTTAAGCCTCCTTCTCTTCCCGGCAGACGGATCCTGCCGGCTCTTTGAGCAGCAGTGAGGGGAGAGAGAGGCCAACGAAGTCTTGTTTAGATCTAGAGAGGGCGAGAGACTGTGAAGAGAGCAACTACAAGCGCTGAGGCTCCAGCGGGAGAGGGCGAGAGAGTGTGAAGAGAGAAACTACAAGCGCTGAGTCATTGGGATTTCAATCATAATCGTGTCATGTGGCTTTGGTGGTAAGACTATCCACATTGGTGCAGAAAAAATGCAACCTTAGTCACCTTACCTCTCTCCACGTAGTACGTTGGGTCCCACCAGTCAGAGGGTGAAACAAACAAATTAATAAGAAAAATTAAAAGCGCCAGCGGTGTATCTTACCTCACACATCTCGCTACTGCTCGGGAACACTGTCCAATTGATCCCTCTGTTCACTCACGTACTATTTTAAGTGAATCCTTATTATAACATGCACACAAATTTTGGGCACTTGTATTCGACTTAAGTCAGTGTGCCACCGTATCTCGTATACTTACTACTCCCTCCGTCTAGGTGTAATAAGTCACATTAGAAGGTGCAACGGGACCAAGGTGCGTGCGTGTGTGTGTGTGTGTGTTTAATAGCATGTGTGTGTTAGAGAGAGCGACAGATCGACCTACTCCTATAGAGAGATGTTGTGTAGTGTACGATTTTAGCCGCGAGAGTCGGTGCATCCTCTCGTTTCCGGGCGTGTCCGGTAGGGACATGCAGACAGCTGCCACGCCCGCTCCTGACCAGCCTGGCCCACCCAAAGCCCCTCCATCGCCCGCGCGCGCTTCCCGCCCGAAACGGTGAGCGCCGCTCCAAAGAATTGGTGCCGCATTCATGCCCGGGCAGAGCGGACGCGACCTCTCACTGGTGCAAGAGTGATGGTTGCTTCGTCCGTCCAACTTACTGCTGGGTCTATGTGATTTGACGGCTCATTGGTCTTTAGTACTGAGGTGGTAGGACTGCTAGATGTCCCACGCTTTCGGCGAAAGGAGGTACTACTACTAGATTACAATTTTCTCCATTCTTACAGCGGAGGCATGCAAGAGCAGTGAAAACACGCAGGCTCAGTGATTACATGGCCCACCTCACACTATCACCGTGCGACACCTAACTCTTTACATAGTACTCCCTCCGTTCCTAAATATTACTAGATGAGTCCCCGCGCGTTGCCGCGGAATAGCGGTATATCTCTCTACGCAAAATTATCGATTTCATAGAACTAAAAAAACTCTATAACCGCATGACAAATGTGGTAGCCAAACTAAATAAACTCCCATCATCATTTAGATCATCCCACGTAAGGAAAAAAGATCAGCCAACTCCTACTGCATAATGGGATTATATTTTCCTTTTTGACATGTTAATGGGACTTAAAAGCTCACTTACATGCATGCTACCGGTGCATGCTTGCATGCAGACATGTTGATGTGATTTAAAACCCACTCACATGCATGTGCCACGGTATTTCTGCATGCTTGCATGTGGCTTAGTGCAGAGCCTCTCAACGTCTAGATCAGACGGCTATTATGGACTGATTTACTTCATCTAACGGCTACATCAATTTTGATGATGTGGCTCAAGGAGAGGATAGAGAATTCCTAGTAGTGGGGGCTAGCTATTACTAGTAGATAAGTCTTTGTAGAGATTCCACTACATACGGAACAAAATGAATGAATCTACACTTAAAATGCATCTATATACATCCGCATGTGGCTCATGGTGAAATCTCTACAAAGACTTATATTTAGGAACGGAGGAAGTACTAGTATAGTACGTACTGTAATTTATCAGCGAGATAAATCTGTACAATGCTATGAAGCTTCCAGCTTCTGTTACATGTATCTTGCGTCCAAGGTTGCCCGTTGCAACATTTCATCAAATACAAAGGAGACTAACATGCATGCTATTGCATCTCAATGATTGACAGATCATAGCAAATATGTACTCCCTCCGTTCCAAAACAAGTGTCTCAACTTTGTGCAAACTTTAGTACAAAGTTGTACTGCTACTAAAGTTGACACTTATTTTGGAACAGAGGCAGCTAAAGAAAAAAAGATCCATGTAGTCCCTAGCTCTTGAACTGTGAACCCTGACCAGGCTTCAATTTGCTGGCAACGTTCGAGCTTCCTAATAAATGAAGTTTGCAACCTTTTGACCATCGGATCATTTTGTGCAGTTTCACCAAAATCGAGATGAGCATCCCTGTGGCAAAGAAATTGAAGAAGCGTGACTAGAATAAGATTACTGGGACTAGTTGATGAGACATAAACTCATCACAAATACAGTACGTAGAAGCCAGTAGAGGTATGTGCGGGGCAAAGAAGTAGAGAAATATCCACAGGGAGTGATGTGGGCAGCTGGAGCAGTGGTGCAAGCCGGTTGTAAAGGGAGTTGTACCTGAGGGACGTAGCTCAACCTTGAGGAGGGCGGCGGGAGGCGACAACTGCCCACGTCGCGGCAGTGAGCAAGGGACGAAGGCAACCTCACCGACTTTGTGAGAGAGAACGGCGGGGACCCCTGATCGGGACGTGCCGACAGTGGGTTTTCACCGTCGGCAACGGCCACCGCATCTACACTAAGCATCCACCCCTTCCCCAAGCGGACGTGATCCGCCGGGATGTTAGAGATGTGGCCACAGTCGTTTTGTGCGAGAGAGTGTGAAGAGAGCAACCCCAGCAAGCAACCGTGTAGGCTGGCCCGTCCTGACTATGTATATAGTGGAGCGGTTTCCTTTTCTCTCCATATGAACCTATCATATTGCGTACGTGCCACTGAAGCAAAAAAAAACTTTATTTACAAATGACGCGGCACCTACTACTCGTTCTCCTATAACCTTGCGCTTGGCATCTCCAAAATATTAACCTTACGATTGGCTCTTCGCCTCTTCGGGAAGTCGAGCAATAATGGTAGTGCAGTATATATCGTTCTGGCTATATGAGACCGAATGAATGATGCACGTCCACCACGTGGGCGAGGGTCGAAGGGCGAGGGAGAGTGCTACATACGGAGCAAAATGAGTGCATCTACACTCTAAAATACGTATATATACATCAGTGTTTGGAGTATGTACTAGTAGTTCATATTGAAATCTACTAAAGGACATATATATTCCAAACAATATGATATAATCTCTATAACCAAGGTAGTAGGGACGAGGAGTAAACGGAGGGAGTAGTAAACTTTTCTCCTTGTCCTGCGAGCCACCGCGCGCATGGGCGAGGGAGCGGGCGTAAGAGGGAGCAAGCTTCACCTCATCCTGCGAGCCACCGCGCCCGTGGGCGGGGGAGACGGCGTACTAAGCAAGCTTCTCCTCGTTCTGCGAGTTGACGGGACACATCAAAAGTACTCCAGTGTATAGAGCCTTGCCTCTAAGGTAGGCCCCACATGGTTTGCCTCTTTTTTTAACATAACACGTCAAGTCGCAATTTGTTTGTTCACCCGTGGTAGACGATCCTCCCTCCACCAAATGGACAACCAGTACACGTGCCAAATTACCACGTGGGCTGCCTTTTTCGTACAGAAATGAGCTCCACCGTGTACCCGCGCGGGTGTGGTTGGGAAAGAGACGGGAGTACGTGCGCCGTGCATGCACCTCTTCTCTTCGTGCACGTCCCCCACCTACGTGGGTGTGTGTGAGAGATACAAACCGTGTTCGTGAGTGTTTTTTGTTTTGGGTTTGGGGTGGGGTGGGGGTTGATTTCGTGAATTATTTGTGGGAATATGTGTCGATGACATCTCAAACAAAATTTTGCATGCAATGTGTGTTAAATGGAGGCCTATCTATATCATACATAGATGGTCGGGCAATCCACAAGAAGAGAGGGAGCGGTCATAGCTATCGATAGAGTCGAAGAGATGATCAAGTGGGTGGGTGCGAGATTGATGAAGAGAGCCATCGAAATTGTTTGTGTGTGCAAGTCAAAGATATAGGGCGACTGGCCTACCGGAACGTTAGAGGGCACATGTCAAGTTTGTGTGTGGCAGGGAGACATGACTAGAGCGCTCGAT
>NC_057814.1:357875567-357878299 GCF_018294505.1 Triticum aestivum
GAGACCCAGCTATGTCTTGAGGGAGATCGGTCGACATCCATACATAACTGAAGGACGGGAAATATGATGGGACAGAGAGAGAGAGAGGAGAGAGAGAGGGAGGGAGAGGGAGGGAGAGGGGTAGAGTGCTGGATGGGTGATGGAGTTGCTTCTCGAAGATGGTGGGAGAGGCCTACTAGACAAACTGAGGGTGGAACTGCAATGTTATCAATAAGAGTGGGGATGTGTTTCTGTGTGTGCCTGTGCGTGATAGATCTGTCGGGACGCATCCATGGATGATGAAGGGGAACCTTGTGTTTGGTAAGCAAACCTAACTAGATCGTTAGATCAATTGTTGTTTGTCGGAGGAAGGGAGAGACACAACTACTGAGGTAGATCGATTGACATGTGGGTAAAAACGAGTTATAAGGACCTAGCTAGCTATATGTATAGCGAGAGATCGGTCGGTGTACGTCCATTTGTTAGAGGCAAATAAGGCCCAGCGAGACGGATAGACAGAGAGAATGGAGCTAGGAGGTGGTGCGAGAGGCCCAACTACTAGCTAGATAGGGGGAGGAGTGTGTGGTTGTGAGATCGATGAAAAGAGGGGCGAGAGTTTACACGTGTGTCTGACCGTATGAGAGACACGAGGCAAGGACACATAAAGGGGGAGATTGAAGGTGTGTGTGTATGTTGTAGGAAGGCATCGCTGGAGAGGTTTATCGATCGGTGTGTGTCGGAAAGGAGTTGTGGAGACTCTGGGAGAACAACCTAAAGAAAAAAATGAAAGTGCCCGGTGGATAGAATGCTGAGGGAGGGGGAGGGCGAGGAGGGCGTGTGCATGCACGAGAGAAAGTTAGTGGTAGCTACAAAGGTTAGAGGATTGTGTGGGTGTAAGAGACTAACAAAGATCATAATTTGATATGAAAGAGGATTCATATATTTGAATAGGAGATCATAGTGTTTTAAACATTGCATGCATGAATATAGTGGTGATACACGTGCTGTGCACATGTTATACCATAATGTGATAATGCATGGCGTTTGCAACTCATAGCTAAATGCCGAACAATTTAAACCATACTATACATCGAACAATCTGACATTTTATTTGAATTTGTGATAATGTGTGGCATTTGCAGCTTACAACGAAATATCGAACAATCTAAACAATACTATATATTGAACTCACATTTTATTTGAATTTGTGGTAATGTGTGGTGTTTGCAGCTCACATCTAAATACTTGTAGGCGTAGGGGGCGGGGCACCATACATAATGTGATAAACACATTATACATATGAGACATGGTTTAGATTATGAAGATCTAGCTAGAGCTAGAAATGTAATGTGATTTGAAATCAATATAAAGTGGATTCAAAAAATCTAGTTCGAGTTCATATAGTAAACATAGTTCATATGTAACTCGATACTAATCATGTGGTGTGCTGTGAAGATAATACACAAACGATGGTTTAACTTGACAATAATGATGATTGTAGATCTTATTAAAACAGAGAAACGAATTCAAATGCTTTGACTTCACAACAATCATTACTGTAGATCTTATTCAAATAGAGATATGAATTCAAATTTAGTTTATATTGAAGCGGTAGTATATACGTTTGGAATGCACTAAAACGTTCATTTGAGTAGTAGGTTGCATGCATTATACACGTAGCGAAATATTTTAATTGAACATAACATGAATTCAAAGTTTTGAATGACATTTGTAGTGCGCATTGATTTGGTACAGTGCACGTTAGTCTTGTCCGGAAATTTCAACCCGTGCCTTGTTAGCCCGAAATATTTAAGTTATATCTTTGTCTCGTTGTGCTCCGACAACTCCCTCCATCTCAACCCGCGCCTTGCTATTCCGAAATTACAACGCGCACGAAAACTCCCACCTCCTGTGAAATCCCGACACGCGAAATGCCCATGGTACCCCTGAACCGAAAGAACCGCCTCAAATCGGTGGGGGTACTTTCATAACTTACCCCACATTTCGGACAAGCGCGTCTCTAAGCCATGGTTCCCCACTGTCATCCCATTCGCCCACCCATTCGTACACCGAGGCCGCGAAAACCCGCGTCAAAACCCCACACCCTGCTCCGTCCGCCACCCAGCCGGAGCCTCTTCCCCGACGACGTCGTCCACAACAACACCTCGACGTCCCTCATCCACCGTACCGGATGAGGATCCGTCGTCGATCTCAGCGTCCCGCCGGTTCAGCCACCCCGTCCTCCACCTCCAAGGAGCTGCCCCGACGTTCCCCTCGTCTTTCACGCCACCTCCATTCCCACACCGCCGTCTTCACCTGCACCACCGGAAGAGCATCATCATCACCGTTTCCTCGGATGAAGCTGCGGCCTAATCTGCGCCACCAAAGAGGTTGTACACTAATCGCCGCATTTTCTTCTTGATTCGATCTCACGGTGCTGCCGGCGCTCGGTCCCGAGCCGACACGGCGCGACTCCATCCACGGCAACGTCGCCGGCCACTTCCTCCACGGCATCGCTCCCTCGGCGGCGACGTCCACATCTGTAGGAGCTGCTGCTGCTTTAGCTCTCGCTCGCGCTGCTGCTCTGCTCTTGCTCTCGGTCCCCTGCCTGGTCTGCTCTTGCTATTGATCTTGCTCGCGATGTTGCTCTCGCTCTTGCTCTTGCTTGCGATGCTGCTCCGATTTAGCTACACTTCAGTCGACTGAATCGACTTTTGCGTCAGCCGATTTTCAGGGGGTGGGGGGGGCTCGCC
>NC_057814.1:357878705-357883499 GCF_018294505.1 Triticum aestivum
TCTATCTTAGGGTTTAGGATGGGGGCGGTGGTCGCCGGCGGTGGCGGGGCATTGGCGGGGCGGTGGCGTGGGGATCGCCGGAGAAAAAGCTCGGCACAGGGGGCCTAGAGGGATGGTCGGGGCGGCGGCGGACCGGCGGTGGGGAGTGTTTTCGGGGCGGGCGGGGCGGCGCACCGCCGGCCGCGGGCGGCGGGGGGCTGCTGTTTGGCCGGTGGTGGCTGGCGGCTCAGGGGGGTGGAGGTTGAAGATGAACCGGAGGCCGTTGATTTCGTATCCAACGGCTGCAAAATCGACTGACCAGAGATGAAAAAGTCAGTCGACCGAGGTGTAGCCTCACCTTGCTAGTGCGTTTAGTTTCGACAGCAAAATTCAGTTTCGACAGTTAAGTTCAGTTTCGACAGTTAAGTTCAGTTTCGACAGTTAAGTTCAGTTTCGACAGTTAAGTTCAGAGAAGAGTGGCTGATGTATTTTACATCTAGCACTTTGTGGTTATGTATTTTACGTCATGTATTGGAGATGCTATTAGAATTCCACTCAGGTTAACATTGTTCGTTGTCTCTCTTGTCCTGCATCAGCCTCGACGTCGTACAACTCACCGGAGCTGCTCCAACGACGAAACCCTCCATCATAGCGGAGCAGTACCTCGGGCTCCATCTCCAGACGCCTAAGATCTTCTTCCCCTCCTCCGACAGCAAAGTCAGCCGGAGCATCCTCACCGGCCAACCCAATCACGCTGAGATCGACATGGCTTCGCCAAAGAGGGGTTACACTTGTTGCATCTCTTTTTTACTCTACATGTTATATATATTGTCCACCGAGCACACGGATTTGTTCCTTTAGTGTCTCCTTGAAAGAAAAAATGTAGGAATTTTAATTTTCACTTGTCCTCCTTTTCAAATTCCTATTCATGAAGCACAAGACTAAGAGATAGTAGCATAATAGCATTATACCCGTACATTTTCTTGTGGTTTGACTTAATCTCACCATGCTTCTTTGCATCCTGTGATCTTCCAATTGTTGTGAATCAAACACCCAGATTGGCAGAAATCCTGTGTTTTTAAATTCTCTGTTTTGCACGTGCATTCCTATCCTATTCCTGTCTATTTCCTATCCCTGCAATGTTGGAATCCTCCAATTCAAATGAGCCCTTACAGAATTACTTCTCTTACAGATAGTTGTCAAAGAAAACCTTGCGTGGTTTGTCCCGCTCCTGCTGCGCCGTCGTCCACCCCAGCTTAGCTGCTCCAACGATAGAAGGGTCCAGCACAGCAGGGATCCGGCCTCCAGACTGTCTTTTGCCGCCTAAGATCTTCTTCCCCGCCGCTGACAGCCATGAAAACTGCATTACCATCATCAACCGAGCAGATGACCTCAAGGACTACACGGGTCCGCAAGAGATGTCACACTCTTTCGTGTCTGTATGCATCGCTTAATATTACATGCTACTTTATCGTCCTGTTCACCGATTAGACTCTGAGTCAGCTCCAAACTAATGGTCAAACTTGAGTTTTTAAATGGTTGTGGGGTACATATCGGGGCCGCTATCAATAGTATTTATCTACTATCTGGTTAATCTCTGGTGTCTACTATGAGTTTCATGTTGGGTGGGAAACAAATAGTAAAGAAGCCATTATCTGTATTTTTTAACTAAAGCCATTATCTGCCTGCTATTATTGGTTTTGGGTCTATCCACAGGTTGCTACCATCACTCTGGATTTCTGCATGCACTCCTTACATAATCTCACTATGTTTTATTCCTATGCATGACAGTTATTGTAAACAATGGAACTGAACATGTAGAGCAAAAGAGACGAGCCTTGCGTGGCAATAAAATTTCATGCAGACATCGCTCCATGGTAGGCGCAAAGGCAGCCCCCCTCCTCCGACAGCAAAGTCAGCCGGAGCATCCTCACCGGCCAACCCAATCACGCTGAGATCGACATGGCTTCGCCAATGAGGGGTTACACTTGTTGCATCTCTTTTTTACTCTACATGTTATATATATTGTCCACCGAGCACACGGATTTGTTCCTTTAGTGTCTCCTTGAAAGAAAAAATGTAGGAATTTTAATTTTCACTTGTCCTCCTTTTCAAATTCCTATTCATGAAGCACAAGACTAAGAGATAGTAGCATAATAGCATTATAACCGTACATTTTCTTGTGGTTTGACTTAATCTCACCATGCTTCTTTGCATCCTGTGATCTTCCAATTGTTGTGAATCAAACACCCAGATTGGCAGAAATCCTGTGTTTTTAAATTCTCTGTTTTGCACGTGCATTCCTATCCTATTCCTGTCTATTTCCTATCCCTGCAATGTTGGAATCCTCCAATTCAAATGAGCCCTTACAGAATTACTTCTCTTACAGATAGTTGTCAAAGAAAACCTTGCGTGGTTTGTCCCGCTCCTGCTGCGCCGTCGTCCACCCCAGCTTAGCTGCTCCAACGATAGAAGGGTCCAGCACAGCAGGGATCCGTCCTCCAGACTGTCTTTTGCCGCCTAAGATCTTCTTCCCCGCCGCTGACAGCCATGAAAACTGCATTACCATCATCAACCGAGCAGATGACCTCGAGGACTACACGGGTCCGCAAGAGAGGTCACACTCTTTCGTGTCTGTATGCATCGCTTAATATTACATGCTACTTTATCGTCCTGTTCACCGATTAGACTCTGAGTCAGCTCCAAACTAATGGTCAAACTTGAGTTTTTAAATGGTTGTGGGGTACATATCGGGGCCGCTATCAATAGTATTTATCTACTATCTGGTTAATCTCTGGTGTCTACTATGAGTTTCATGTTGGGTGGGAAACAAATAGTAAAGAAGCCATTATCTGTATTTTTTAACTAAAGCCATTATCTGCCTGCTATTATTGGTTTTGGGTCTATCCACAGGTTGCTACCATCACTCTGGATTTCTGCATGCACTCCTTACATAATCTCACTATGTTTTATTCCTATGCATGACAGTTATTGTAAACAATGGAACTGAACATGTAGAGCAAAAGAGACGAGCCTTGCGTGGCAATAAAATTTCATGCAGACATCGCTCCATGGTAGGCGCAAAGGCAGCCCCCCTCCTCCGACAGCAAAGTCAGCCGGAGCATCCTCACCGGCCAACCCAATCACGCTGAGATCGACATGGCTTCGCAAATGAGGGGTTACACTTGTTGCATCTCTTTTTTACTCTACATGTTATATATATTGTCCACCGAGCACACGGATTTGTTCCTTTAGTGTCTCCTTGAAAGAAAAAATGTAGGAATTTTAATTTTCACTTGTCCTCCTTTTCAAATTCCTATTCATGAAGCACAAGACTAAGAGATAGTAGCATAATAGCATTATAACCATACATTTTCTTGTGGTTTGACTTAATCTCACCATGCTTCTTTGCATCCTGTGATCTTCCAATTGTTGTGAATCAAACACCCAGATTGGCAGAAATCCTGTGTTTTTAAATTCTCTGTTTTGCACGTGCATTCCTATCCTATTCCTGTCTATTTCCTATCCCTGCAATGTTGGAATCCTCCAATTCAAATGAGCCCTTACAGAATTACTTCTCTTACAGATAGTTGTCAAAGAAAACCTTGCGTGGTTTTTCCCGCTCCTGCTGCGCCATCGTCCACCCCAGCTTAGCTGCTCCAACGAGAGAAGGGTCCAGCACAGCAGGGATCCGGCCTCCAGACTGTCTTTTGCCGCCTAAGATCTTCTTCCCCGCCGCTGACAGCCATGAAAACTGCGTTACCATCATCAACCGAGCAGATGACCTCGAGGACTACACGGGTCCGCAAGAGAGGTCACACTCTTTCGTGTCTGTATGCATCGCTTAATATTACATGCTACTTTATCGTCCTGTTCACCGATTAGACTCTGAGTCAGCTCCAAACTAATGGTCAAACTTGAGTTTTTAAATGGTTGTGGGGTACATATCGGGGCCGCTATCAATAGTATTTATCTACTATCTGGTTAATCTCCGGTGTCTACTATGAGTTTCATGTTGGGTGGGAAACAAATAGTAAAGAAGCCATTATCTGTATTTTTTAACTAAAGCCATTATCTGCCTGCTATTATTGGTTTTGGGTCTATCCACAGGTTGCTACCATCACTCTGGATTTCTGCATGCACTCCTTACATAATCTCACTATGTTTTATTCCTATGCATGACAGTTATTGTAAACAATGGAACTGAACATGTAGAGCAAAAGAGACGAGCCTTGCGTGGCAATAAAATTTCATGCAGACATCGCTCCATGGTAGGCGCAAAGGCAGCCCCCCTCCACACATTTCGGATTGTAATCGAGAGGAAGATATCTGTTCTGAGGGGGATTCAGAAGGAGAAGACAACTCCTATTTACCCCCTAAGGTCTTCGCTCTAACTTGGCATGCTGATGTTGGTTATATCATGCATATGGTGGCTTGCATTGCTTACTTTATACATCAAATATGTCATCTGCTTAGTTTACACATCCTTTGTGCGAATGCCATCTGTTTAGTTTATTCATCGTTTATGTGAATTATGCAACGCCATCTTGTTTAGCCAGGCATCATATATGTGAATTTTGCAATGCCATCCTGCTTAGCCAGTCATCTTATATGTAAATTATATTAGGACATCCTTTTTTTCCGTTACATATTACATTTGTCAACAATGTTAGTACATTCAACTGCTCTTCGTGTGCATCAGCCATTTGACACGGTGATGGCAAATTCTGGAGTGAAAACAAGGTCTTCAGAGCAGACTATGCTATCTGACAAAGCGCATATCTCGCTGGTTACGGATGGCTCCTAAGAGGAGGA